>NW_017099681.1:0-31488 GCF_001412225.1 Nicrophorus vespilloides
CACTCTAATGAACATAAAAACGAAAGACAGAAATCGATTAAACGCCGAAGACTGTATTCAAATTGCTCTTACATCAAAATGTCCCAATTTTTAAGTAATTAAATTAAACATGAAGCAACATCATCTTTCCAAAACCTGAATGAGGAAAGTTTTCAATTAATTTTTGTTTGTTCCAATTTAAGAATTTTATTTTGTTTGTCTATTACTATTTGTTACTATTTTCATGTAACTTTTTTTTATAATATGTAAATGCAAATTATTTCAATAAATAATGTTTATTTAAAATTTACTTTGATTGTTTCATGAATTCAGAATGGGGGGGTAATATCGACTTACGCAATAATATATTGGGGTAATGGTTAAAAAAGTTCCCCGACTCTAATACAACGTTTTCCAAACTTTTCCTGCAACAGAACGCTTCATAAATCCTGAAATTTTCACGAAACACCTTGTTTATTTTGTAGGGTAAGTAATAACACATAATCAATAAATTTTTAAAAAATGAGAAAAAAAAACATTCATTATTTTTTTAGTAATTATTTCATTCCAGGTTTTCACGGAACACCAACTCACTTTCCGCGGAACACTTAATTTGGAAAATCTTGTTAATACTGCAGTGAAAATATATAAGTCTAATAGAAATAGTACATCAGAATTTCCGTAGAACCAAACAATTCCGTCTTCTTTCACTTACGCTAATATTTGCTTTCCCGATTAATGCGGCTTTTTTAAGGACGGATGATCGTGAAAGAGCGAGAGCGGAAAAAAACCTATTGAAATCGAAACGTGTTGGAAAAAGAGAGTGAAAACCAGTCGGCGTTCCAAGAACAACACTTTTCAATTTACTAATCGCTCCCGCAAACACACGGTTTTCGTCTCTTTATTTTCCTTCGTTCCTTTCTCTCACCCTCTTCCACCCTTCAGTGTCAATACCAACTCCACAGTTTCCGTCACGTTTGGGACGAAACCAAATATTGCGTAAGCGTATAATTTTTCTCATCCATTTTCGTGCGTGCCTCCGTATATTTTTGTTTGTAATACAGTTGGTTATAGAAAGGAATTTCATTCCGCCTTTGTAAATGTATTATTTGCTCGGCTCGTGGAAGTACAGTAATGCATACACAATACGATAAATATTGATTATATTTTTTTTTCGAAAGGAATGCTCAAGAAGCAATAAGTTTTGTTTTCATGAAAAACTAAATATTGTGCGTCACAAATTGCGAGGTTGTGCATTCGAATGGTCACGTATAAAATCCGAATATATAATTAGTTTGACTTTATAATGTTGCTAATAACAGGTGATTAAGTGGATGGACTTGTTTCGCAAATTGGAATGGCCATTAAGGAGAGTCGCAATAATTTACATGTGAAATTAATCCACAATAAAATATTCAAATATTTAGAAACGTAATTAATCAATGATGTGTATATGAAATTGGGCTGCGGCCTAGAGATGTGCTTAATCCTTGAACCATATATCCTCTAATTGATTTCCACGTGTACATCGATAATTTACCTATTATTGGTCTACCGTTAATTGCGCGATTACTATTTATTCCCACGTGTTTCATCTGGCTTCCTTCCCAATATTATCATTATTATCGTCGTCATCTTCTTGCTTGTCTGTCTTTCAACGTTTTAAATAATTCATAAAGTTCGTGCGGCGCTGCTAGCGAGGGAATAAATTAAGAGGAATATACGGAGTTAGGGGATTCCCCCGAACGCCAACAACATTCGCGTGCATCATTTTATTATTACATAACACCGCGGTCCCGAGGGTGAAACTCTCACCCCATCCTCTTCCCCTTATTCCATTCCACATATCTCTTTCCCAGTCCCACCCACGCCCGATCTTTGCGTAGCGCTTGAAATGGGATAAAAGATAAATTCAGCAAAAGGCAAAAGGAGATTTTACCTCGCTAAATCTTTTTCAAATTGCCTTTCTGCTATTTATTAATATAAATGTATTCACTAAACGAACGTTCGTTTCCACTGTTCCTATGACAACATTGTCAATTATTCAATAAGTTACTTTTAACTAACAATAGTTAAATATAGTTTTTATACCTTGACAAAATAATCTATAAAACTTTATAAATCTTACAGTAAGTTCATACAAACAAAACTAATATAGTTGTTTGATAAACATTGTTTATGAATATGATGTTAAAAGTATTTTGAAATTAAGCATGGGGTGTTTTTTGTGTTACATCTATGGATTTTGTTTGTTATTTTCATTTTTGCCCATGTTTGTGGATTCGATCGTGAAAACTTGTCGAGTATAGACCACCCAGGGACGTTGAATCGTTCTCCTTCTCTCCCGCACGCACAGTCGATGAAAACAGACCAATTTATATTGCGTTTGGACCTTTTCTTTTTATAAAAAAAAGGGAAAAAAGAGAGTGCGTAGGAGAATTGGGAGGATAAACAAACAAACAAACATTCGATTCGTTTGCTTTATCTCGAATTTCCTTGAGCCCCGATCCTAGGGTGGGCCGGGCTCAGAAGAAGAATGGCAGCAACTTCTGGAGAAAGAAGGAGAAATTGCGTGGGTAAAAATAAAATAAATATGGCTTAGCGATGTCATGTGTCGAAGATATAAGGAAAGGAACGATGTTATATTTTTTTTACTCTGCGTGCACTTACGCATTATTATTACGATACTTGTGTGGCTTATAAAGAGGGGACTATTTCTGTCTGCCTCGCTATATTATTCTAGGCCCTTTAAAGATAATAACTGGAGGGACTTGATAAGTGGATAACAAGAACATTGACAATGAAGCAAGTGAAGAAAAAACAACGACTTTCTTTCTTCGCACAGAATAACATAATACTTTCTCACGGTTAATAATGAAAATAATCATTCACACTTCAATGGCTTTAAATTGCAATAAAAAAAAATATTGATAGAACCTCGTTAAGGTCAAGATGAAATTTTTGACTTTGTTATTGATTTTGTTTATTTAATATTGAATAAAGTTTTTCCGTAAGTTCCAATCTACATTATATCTACTTTGTAACATTTTACACTAGGACACTAAAGTTCTGTATACTAGTTAAGTTCTATATAATGATTATATAATTAGAAACTTGTATCTAACTTATTATATAAACGTTTAAAATATTCAAATATCTTCACTACACTTTGGTATATATCTGGGATCAATATTGTTAGGAGTTGTTAGGAGAATTTAAAATCGAATATATTTTTCTATGAGCGGAAATTCGCCTCAATAAAAGATAAAATAATAATACATTCTTTTCAAACTATTTCCGTAAAAACAATTTGCTTTGAAAATTTAAGTGATTGCTGATGTATTCGAATTAGATGATATTATAAACGAGTCTATATCGAAAGCTAGACAACCGAAATTCTGTCAATCTAAATCCCGACTGTATCGGTATTCCGACGTTCGAAATCCCGACTGTATCGAAATTACGACGTTCGAAATCCTTAACAATATGAAATAATCTCAAATACAATTAGATTATTAATTGTTATTATTTATTATTAATAATAATTTAAAAGTCACTACGCTCCGGAATAATTTTAAAATATTATTGTAGACATTTTCGATACAGTCGGAATTTCGAACGTCGGGTTTTTTATTGACGGGATTTCAATTGCCACTGATTATAAACAGCATTATGAAATAACAAGTAATTAAATAAAGGCATAGTAGCGTTACTAATTGATAACTTTAGTCATTAACAAGATAAACCTTAATATACGTTAAGTATCAAATTCTTAAATATGTTAAGTTAAAACTATCGTTGAGATCATAAACTATTATATAATATCATTTATACGTATATTTAGTAACTTCCTATATATTGTGTAATTAAATGGCAATGTTTACATATAATATAGTTTCCAATAACAAATACATGTTGATACAATATATTGTAAATAAATATAAAAATATCTCTTAGTTAAAAGTGAAAATTTAAATTTTAAAAATACTTATATTTTCATTATGAGTATATATGCACCTTCAAATTTAATTAAAATATCATAATTAAATGTACCCGTTGGATACGAGTTGAAAGGTAAACGTGTAAAAAGTAGAATTTGAAAAGTGGATAGGTTTAATTATTTTCATTGTGATGAAGCACAAAAAGAAAAGCGCACGTTTCTTTAGAAGTGCTTAAACAAAGCAAGAGAAGAGGTACAGGCAATGTAGTTGCTGCCGTTGTCTAGCCTTTATTTCTTTCTTCCATTTTGTTTCTTCCCTCTTTTTCTCTTTTTCATTATGCAAGGCAATAATTCAGAGCCCCGGTTCTCGGTGTATACCGGCTTGTGCTGGTACCTTTATGCCCCCTCGGGCCAACCCATACCTCCACGGATTATACAACTTCGGAATAGTTGATTACACGCCGCATAAATGCGCACTATTCAAATGACCGGACATTAAGAGAAGTGAAAAAAAAATGTATATAATAGAGGAGCGAAGAGAAGGATGAACGAGTCCACCTATTGTCTGCCGTGCAAAGCAAGGCACGTCGCGATTCATCCATTCAGCGATAAGAAGCAAGGACGAAGGCTCAGGTAACCGCTGCATTCTGTTACGATAATCTCTTTGAACCGCGCACAAATAAAAAGGGGAGATTAATAAAAGGCGGATTAATGTATTTAGGTATCAGCTTTAGGGACGAGAATAATAGATACGTGGATATTCTATGAAATTAATTAATTTTTACTTTCACAGCCATAATATTTTTGCTAATGCTTTGTATTTCAATTTTGACCCATTTTAACTATATTTTTAAACCTTTATATTCTTGTGCAATTAAGATAACTATTATATTACTTTTAACTATTATTTTGTAAGAGAAAAGTTAATCATTCTTCATCACTCTCATCCAAAATTCGAATTATCTTTTTCGAATAATCTGAGGGTTATCATCGTTGGAAACGCTTTGATTGTTAAAAACAATTCATAAGTAACATTTAAGTATCGTATTGATGAAAATAAAACTTCAAATTGATTACAATTTTCTCCTAAATTTAACTTTATTTCCCAGGAATCTTTTTCAAGAACAATAAAACAACGGGAAAAGTTTCTCACGTCGCACATAGCGTGGATGCAGTTAAAATTAAAATTGTAAATGGATCAAATAAACAATAAATGATAGAAAGAAAGACCTATGGTCAATGGTTTTTAATGATCACAATATTAATACTTTTGTGGTGCTCACTCCAGCCCGCTTATATCACGTCGGGGTCATCAATTTGGAGATGCTCGGTTATATGTTTATTTGTGATAAATCATGGCTTTTTACTCTTTTCTCTTATTCTGTCTTGTCTCTTCGTGTGTTTTAATAACATGTAAGGTTCCCTGTATTATCTAGTGTGTATTCTCTGTGTTGGCTCTAGGGACTCGGACTCATTATACTGTAAGAACCCTTTGTATCTTATGTATCACTGCAGTGTAACTAGCCATGATTTACCACAAATAAACATATAATCGAGCTAAACTTTTTTACTTTTTTGTTGAAACAGATATTGAATGAAACGTATAATATCAAATTATTATTATTCTTCGCTTAATTTCATTAAAAATGATTTGAATTTGATGTAAATGACTTAATAATTTGTAATTAAGAGACACTGTCATGTTTTCATAATTCAGGAAATGAATACAGTTTTCTCCAAGAAATGTCCACCTTCTTCATGTGAAGTTCGATACATTTGTGTTTGGATAATATTGTATTGGCAGTTAATTTAACTGCTTAACAAACTAATGCAAATGTTAAAGTCTAGTATTTTTACATCATTATAGATTTAAGTGGGAAATAAGCGGAGGTGCCTCGATGTTTTCCCAATTAATGTTCTTAAAAGCACTGTGCATACGATCGTGGGTCGCAAAAGGGTGGTTTCCGTATTAATAAATAATAGCGCCGAGGGGTTTGAGGGTGAGGGCAATTACTGGCCTCGTACCCGTCGTACTACCAGTAATTAATGATAGAAGACGGCGGCGCCGTCTCTCTTCCTCCCGCCTACGCGCGACTCGCCTCATCTCCTCGAACATGTTTCATGCTTGCAACGCACGGCCGTAATTAAAAGACTAATCTTGTTAGAAGAATCGATAAGAGGGGAATACATTACGTAATGTCGTAATAACAATAATAATAATAATAATAATAACGATAATAATGAAAACAAGGATGAGAGACTGCAGCAAACAAAACAAAGGCGAAGTAGGTCAACGTGGATCATGGTCCTCTTAGAAATAATACGTATAAAAAGCGTATCTTTATCTTTATCATAAGATGAGAAATAACTAAGAGAGCAAACATTCTGGATTTATTACGGGAAGGTGGGATTAAGATTAAGGAGATGTCGCTTTACGAGTGCTGGCTGCTCCGGCTTCCTACGAACGCTCCTTCTTCGCTCGTCATCCGCTCGCTTGATTTATATTTGGATTACATTTTAACATTTAATGCGCCTTAATTGGACTCTATTGGTTCGGATGGAGATAAAAAGGCGGAGAGGAGAGGCTTTAATTGTTATTTTATTACGCAAACGGCCGCTTCTCCTCTTAATTAATCTAATTACGATGCATAAATCTCGCATTAAATCTGAGATGGAACGGATGGAGCGGCATGGGGTCCGTCTGTCTCCGCACTAAGAGGAAAGAACTTAATTGCCGAATTTAATTGTGCCTCATTCGGAATTGGATTTGCTTCAATCGTCTTTTGAAGGATTACAAAGTCTTGCTTACATTTCCCAACATTCTGAAAACAACAATTACGAATTTTCTACTGAAAAATAACATTAATTTATAATAAATTAACGATAAAATTATGTTTGCTTTCTTTATTAAGTGAAACACAACAACAATTCAATTAAGTATTTATATCTTCTATAAGTTTAAATACATACGTACATATATACTAATGTTATTACATAATGTACACAACTAACATCATAATTAAGATATCCAAATATAAGTTTGTAGAAGATTATTGATCGATCCTTACTTATTTAATAACATAAAACGTTTTTTGCATTAGTCACAAATAGAAACAAAAAGTATACAAAATGAAATTATTAATGATTTCAGATAAAAATTGAATATGTTATTATAAGTTTATTTGGTCTTTACAATGAATTTAGATTTTAAAGACGACAAAATTATTACGTTTCATGTTTTATTTCTGGTTTGAGAACAGTAAAGCGTGATTACATTATATTGCATGCTATACTCACCTTGCTTTCTTAATTAATACGAACATGCATGAATCAAGTTAGTAAACCACATTAAAAACGGAACTAGGTCTTTCCTTTTACTTATAAAAATCAATTAATCTATTTATATTAATTATGAATGACGTGATAAATAATATGTAAAGACATATGTCGATATATTGAGAGCAATTAATTTTTGATTAATTATTATTAATTAAATATTCCAGTAGTTGTGTAATTACAATGATAGATATTTTTTTTTTGTTTTCTAAGAAAAAATCCTATTAATTTTGAAATTTAATTAAGTAAAGTCTAATTTTATATCTTTGTAACTATTAAGGAAATCAATTAATTAGATTTTAGGTTAAGACGAAACAATTTACCTACTAATGCTATAGTTCGAGAAATAAACACAAATAGTCTTCAAGATAAATTAGCAATGATTATACATTCAATTTCATGCTCAATATACTCTTTCTTATAGAAACGTTTACTGTTAAAATTACATTTGCTGTAGTAGCCCAAAACAGTAATTTATTTAAATAATGTAATTATGTTAGTGTTTCCTTCAGTGTTCATTTTTATCGGTCGCGGTCATTACAAGTTATTTACTAAATATATATATCATATTTTCGCTGGTTTAGATAATGTATTTCAAATTAACTGTCTTTTGTCCAATTATTGCCTTTTAAGAAAGTTGATATTATGAAAATTTATATATTCATTTTGATTTTTATATAAATATTGAAAACTGGTATTTCGTGTAATGTAATGTTTAAATAAGGATAAATAAATATCTAATTTTTAAGAAAAGACGTAGGTAATTGATCGGGCTTGGAAGCAATGTATGCAGTTATAATTGCATGATCATAAATAGTTTTCAAAGAAGAATGTTGTATTTATACAACGATCGCGAATGATTGCGTACAGAGCAAATAAAGTAAAATGTTAAATGGTTAAGGGAGAGGAAGACAATAGAGTGTACGGAGTTGATAATGTAATGTAGGGACGTTGCTCGTAAGCGTATCGCATCGTATCAGCATGCACATAATATACGAAGGATGAGGGAGAGAGAGAGAGATGGAACGAGCGTGGGTGTGGATATGTGCATGTAAGAGAGAGAGAGAGAGAGAGAAAGAAAGAGAGGACACGGCAAGGCCTTCCAGGTCTGGAATTTAATTTATTTGGCAATCCTGGCGTGCTGCATATAATCTTCGGCCTACGTTCCGCAGTCGTAGCCGCATCAGCAGTGGCAACGGCAGTGGAGGCGGCGGCGATGGAGGCGGTAGCAGCCGCAGAGTGAGACGCAAGAAGAGACGAGCGGACGACGTGGCCAGCAGCCAAATAGCAGCATGCAACGACCATTGCCGCCTCCAAACCCATGCGGAGATCGCATTACAGATAGAGATGTGGTGGTAACATTACCATACCGTAACCGTAGCAACCGACAGAGAGGAGAAACAGGAGAAAAACGAAACAAATGACTGTGTTTCCATTGTTATCGGAGCCCACTCTCGCGCGCTCTCTACAAACTGTCCATTATAAATGGTTCTAATTCAATTTTACAAACAACAACAAAAAAAACACACAACAACATTAAAACAAGAACAAATACTTCGGAGACTTCGAAAGAACAGTAATGAGCGGTGCGCGCTCTTGCGTTCAATTATTTTCACAGGTACATAATAATTATGGAAATTAATGTTCCATGCCAACGACATTTACTGAATTTATTGCTAATTGAGAACGATCACAATCATGATATCGTATTCACAGAAAAATAGGTATACTCTAAGCAAACTGCTGTTAAAAATACGCTTCGACATTTCACTAATGTACAAACATTGTACATAACCAATAGTAATTGATATACCTTACTTAATATTTATGCTTCTACCATGTTTTGTAAAATCTTTGTTTCATTTACACTTTGTATGTGAAAACGCTTATATGAAACTAATTAATATTTGATGATATAAAAATCTTTTCTATAATAATAATGACTATTTTTTTTTTGAAACTTTAGGATTATGGAATGAAATATATCCGAAAAGCAGGTCACGTCGCTGTTGACAGCAATTTAATGTTTGATGCGATTTAATTACCGCTCGATAGGATCCGGCCAGTAATTTCCATTCGGCTGCTCCTAGATTGAATTTTCCGAATTGCGGCAAATCGGAAGTGAATTCCTCTCAACCGTATTTATCGAATTTTCTTCTAGCGAGGTCGTAGCTTTCCTTCCATATATGTAATGATACTTCAAATGCAATTTACTTGCAGCAACTAGTTTCGTAATTTTGAATATATTTGTTGAAAATTTCAACACCTATCAAACATTAAGTTCATTTTAATTATGTAATGTGAAACAACTACGGAAATAATAGGATAGTTATTTATTGAAGTTTGAAATTATTTATAATAACCACATGGAAATACAACTGTTAATTGTATGATGGCATGTTGTAATGTCAGCCTTTGGTACTTTTATATTTAGATTTAAGCAAATTAAAATGTCGGAAGGAAAATGCATTACGCTAACGGGAGTATTTGAATGTCACGATTTTCTCAAATTGGCGATCGAATTGGTTAGTGGCATTTAGGGTATGGTGGATCATTAGTGTCGCTTTGATCCTTGCATCCCCGTAAGCGGCGCAGCTTTCAGTAAATGGAAGGGTAATAATTATGGACGTTCAGACAGTTTGCGTCATGCGATGGCTTTGAACAAGATTGGCAGCAAACAACTTGGGAATCGAATCAAAATTAAGTGTCCTCGACGACGCGCATCTTTGCATTATTATTATTTTCTTCGTCAGTGCAATTAGAGGCGGAACTAATTTAAGTTTAGCGTTCGCCGCCCCCGCTGCATTTATATTAATTGGGACCATGGAAAATGAAAAATTCCGTTAAGCTGAATTCATGAGGAGCACACACAACAACAACAACAACAGCAGGGGAAAACGTAAAATAATCTTAGGCCGCTGCTTTGAAAGCCCATCAGAAACTTCGGAATTCATAAGGAGCTTAAAGAAGCCACTCGAAAGAAGGAGGAGGAAAAAGAAAGAAGTAAAGACTCAGCAAAGGAGAAAGAATGGTTTAATATTTTAAGCCCCTTTTCCCTCTTTGGATGACAGCCGAGTCGTTAATATTTTCCTCCCCCTTTCGAAAACCGCTGCTGCCGCCGTTGCCATCTAGGGAGTCACGATTCATTTTACGATTATTATTACACGAATCAATTTACCATCAGACGAAAATTTCGTTTTTGCATTTTCCCGTTTAAGTTTTTTTTTTGCCTTCCTTGAAAAACATAATATGGAGAGTCGTTAATTTTGCTGAATTTAATGAAACGCCAAGGGTCTTGATTTATTCATCAAACACTTATGTAGTGGAGCACCAAACGAATTACGAAATAATAACCCCAGGCTATTATATATCATAAATTAATCTAAATGGCTTTTTCAAATTTAATAATTAAAATAATTGACACAGTTGCCTGAATAGACTTTTTAAAAGTACAGACTGAATAATACATTAAGTTAATTTTGTACTATTACAATTAAGCTTTCTGAAAACTATTGTATATAGAAAACAAGAATATATTTTGTTTTATTCCAACATCATAAAGACTAAACAAGTTTCAGACTAAATTTATGAGTCGGTTTATAAAATCGGTTGTTTGAAGACAATTATGTAAGTCGAAAACCGTTTTTTTTAACTGAAAAACTGTTTTCCGAATAAACAATTTCTCAAATCTTTGAATATAAAACGCATAAAAATAAATCGCACAAAAAAGGAAGACACACCGCATAAAACTAAATCAATGAGTTAGAATGTACCAAAAATCGCATAAAAAAGGGTTTATTAATTTTCAGAAAAATAATTAGTCTTACTATATTCTTTCTGAAATGTTTATTCATAATTTTATAAAAACGTTAACAATTATAGACAAGTTTATTAAAATTTCAGAAAAATATAATCTTAACATATTCCTTCTAAATTCATACGGAAAAATTTTACAACAAAAAATACAGATAATTTTTATGAAAGTTAAACTTTCTTCACATTTTTTTCTTTAGAATTATTGTCGCTATATGAGAGTGTTCAGCATAATTTGCGAACTGGTTCGAAATCACTTTCATCACTAGAAGAGATAGTCAGCATGTCAGATCTATGTCCTGAAGATAATGATTACTTGTGAAGGTAAAATTAGTCTCAACTTCGCATGTTGATTTTTCCCTTTGACAATATAATCAGTGATTAAACTTTGCGATGGCTTTGCTATTTTTTTTTGTACAATTCCTGATATCCAGAAATGCAATTCTGAAGTTTGACAATATAATCAGTGATTAAACTTTGCGATGGCTTTGCTATTTTTTTTTTGTACAATTCCTGATATCCAGAAATGCAATTTTGAAGCTCGCGTTGAAACTTGAATTCTCGTTCATCATCTTTTTCGATGAAATAGTTTGCCAATTTGTATCAAAATGGCCTAAAATAGTTATTTTAAAAAAATTCTTCTTGAAATAAAAACCTCATAACTTCAAAACCGCATAAAAAGAGTACGCATAAAAAGAGTACCCAGTGTACTATCCTCTCATGTTCTTGTTATCAACTACCTAACTAGTGTCATAGGCACAGGAGATCTTAATATGGGACTCCTAGAACAGATAAACTACCCTTCAATATGATTTTTTGAAACAGTGTTCTGGGCTTTATGGTTTTCTACCTTAACACGTTTCAAAAGAAATACTGAGTAAGATATCTCGGATATTTATTTTTTTCTGTTTTTTGAAAAAATCATCTCTAATTTTATTAAAATTGGGAAAAGTTGAGTTAAAAAACCGGTTATAAAAAAAATCTGTTTTTGTACAAACCTTACACATACATTGCATGTTTAGCATACTTTAAAAATAATTTAAGTAGAGTTATATAGAAATTGGAAGGATATGCGAACGTTGAATATTTAAAATGAATTCAGTTTGAAATTGAAATCTGCTTTCACACAAAGCAGGGGGATTCCCCTAAGCGTAGGTCGCTGCATCCACAATTTCCCGATGGCGATTTGATTGATACAACTGCCGATCCGGAAAATGCATGTCCAAACTATCGATTGTCGACAGAGGGCGTGTAAATAATTTGCAACAAAATGTCGCGCCCTTCTGCCCACTTGCACATAAGGGGGTGGTGGTGGTGGTTGGTCGGAATAGTTGGCTGCCGCGCAACATTGGCGCCTCGTGAAAGTTTAATTGTGTTTCGTTTTAATTAATTTCCGGTTTGGCAAAGTTTGTTGTTGTTGGCGGCACTGCCGCCTCCGCTTCTGAATAATTTCTGTTGCGTTTTGCATTTTCATCGTTGGAATTGATAAAGCCTCAACCGGCCGGTCCTTGCGTGCAACTATTTATTTTTAATTTAATATGAATCCGAGGGGTCGTCGAGTTGGGAGGTGGTGGTTGATGGGTGGTATAGTAATTGCACTCTTATGTCTGTCTTCGTTTGGATCGGGGGTGGTCTGGGTCTCTCCCGAGGGAGTCTAGTTACACTTTTATTCAAAGACACGGACGGATGGATAGACGGACAGCTGAAAGGGATTGCGGAGCTCCCTTCTTATTCAGGGGGTTGGGGAGTATTAACATTTGTTACGATCCGCCGGTCGCAGGTGGGATCATTTGTGAGGAGACACCAGCGAACTCCATTTCCAAACTTAGAAATCCGACCCCCTGCCTCCTTCCTGCTCGTCCTTCTTACACATACATCACTTTGAAATATGTCACTTGCCCGACGATATGTTTCAGCATTCACCTCCCCCTTTCTCGATGAGATCTATATCCTGCATTCTTGGTTCTTCTTCATTCCAGTTTTAGCATTTGGGTCGAGGATTAGATAGCGTCGATGTTATTGTCGTCCTTGCTGTTGTTGTTTGTTTTTCTTGTCCCCAAGCATCGATCGATTATTAACGAAGTAATTCCATCCATCAGGCAGACGGTATTTACTTCACCGTTCTCCCTTCAGGCCCTTTCCATTTCATATTTCCCACTTTAATCATCCGGCTCCGTGCCATTTAAGATGACTCGGCGAATTTCATTTCGTCCGACCCTTAGCTCCCAGTTGTAAACCGTACGAAAAAAAATCTACAAGATCGATAATTGACTTAATATATTAGATTTTTCTACCTCTCTCTACAACATTACAAGAAATATCACCTGCATGCTATAATTTATTATTAAAATTAATAGGTATAATAGGTATTTTTTTTTTACAAAGATACAAAGTGTGTCATGAATATTTGAATTGATGTCTTTTTGATATCCAGGATATGCAGCAATAAACTAAAAGGATTAGCGATCAATATTCGAATTCGCTTTTGTGAGTTTCCTCAATAGAGATATTCGTATTGCAACATTATTTATAAAATATGATTTTCAGTTTATTCGATTACAATAAAAATATTAAAATATCATAATAATTAAAGCATAAATTTATTTAAAAATAAATATAAATTCAATAATAAAGCAATGGGAGTCAATAAAAATGTGTGAAGAAATATGTTTTTTACAAAATGAATTTCAATGAATAAATATGAAAATAAGCTGAAAACGCTTATAGTATTGTAAAGTTCTGGACGTTCTTGTTCAGAATGGAACCTTTAATGGAGCTAAACACGTGAGTCATATTCTCCGTATCTACGGTTGAGGTGAAATGCTGGAAGACTTTTTTGCTAGGATCTCGCTTCACGGCTGAGAAAAGGGCCGCAATAAAAACTTCAACTTCTTTAACGGAATGCGGATCTCCAGTGTACTTAGGATAATACCAGCTAATGTTTGTGGTAGTATCTGCGATCTTCTTCACAAGGAGATCGTGCTTGTTCAAAAACAATATCTTGAGCATATTGCTAAAAATGTTATTATTAATTATCGTGTCGTAGATTTGAATGCTTTCCTCTAGTCTGTTAGTTTTTCGATCCTCCATAAGTATTTGGTCAAATTCTGAGATCGATGCCATGAAGAGTATGGCGTTAACAGAATCGAAGCACTACAGCCACTTACGTCGCTGCGCTCGTTGTCCTCCAATATCGACAAATACAAAAGGAATGTTATTTATGTTGATCTTAACTTCAGACACCCCTTTAGTAGTTTTTCTGCATAACAAAATGTCTTTAGAGTTTGGCAAGTACGAGTACTTGGATATCCTTGCCAAGTCGTTTAAATAATACTCGACGGAATCGGCCAGTTGAAACTCCCTTCTCCTGGTGAAAGCTAATTTGATACCCGAGTCCTTCCAAAGGCAGTTTAGTAAAGGGGCAACACTCCTGAACTGCTGCATTTCCATGTCTTTGCACTCAGTTTGTATCAAATTTTGGCCATTTATGTAATTGTAATTATCCTCTAGCCGAATCTTCAGCTTAACGCAAGCATCCACCAAGGTTTGCATTCCCCTGACAACGTTCTCGTAAATTATCCTCCTGTACTCTCTGATTTCCTTATCCTCGAAATGGATGTTGTGAATGATCTTCATCTGCTTCAGAAACGTCGATTTCCCACTATCACCAGCTCCTAATAGCAATATCTTAATTTGATTTTTTTGCTCCTTTCGCTCAATCCTTAGCAATCTGTCAATCTTTGCGCTCTTATGCTTCTGTTCATGCACATCGAAGCACGACTTCGATTCGTAAAGGCAGCAATACTCTCTCATCCAAAACATGTCGTAGACTGAAAATTGCAAAACCGTCATTCACTTTATATACCAAAAAAAAAAAGTGTACTTACAAAAATATTATTTCAATTTCAAAATGCGGAATTAATTGCTTTTTTATCACTGTCCGAAACTGTAGCTTTCTTTACCGAGAAATATACGAGTTTTATTATTTTATTGCTTTGTTTTTGAAAGCATTTATTGTTTGCTTAGGGATGTCATTAACTGGAGATGTTATTGTTGTAGTTCCAGGTATGAATGCGGCGTGATTACGTGATGAAATTTAGTGGCTGTTCCACCGGATTAAATGCAAATCGTAAATTATTGCGCATTGATTAGAGATTCGAGACCGATTTTGCAGGACATCCACTAAATTTGCGATTTGCGACTGCACAACAATTCCTAATTACTGATTAATACGTTGCACTCTTCAATAATTAACACAGTGACAACGCAAACCAACGAAACGATTGCTGTTGTTTGCTCTACGGTTAACTGTTCATTTTATTGTTTGTTATGTAAAACGTTCTTGTTGCCGCAATGATTGATTTAATTTGAGTAAGTATTGTTCAAGGGTTGTTAAACTGCTAAATGTATCAAATTTAATACTTCAACAACAGGCGAAACGATAACTTCTAATTAATTTTAATTTATATTCTATGTAATTCTCTTACTATTATTTTTAAACACATTTGATTTATGTAATGTACACTATTACAGCATTATTTAGCAATTAATACTCGGATCTTACTATAAAGTAGAACATCGCCTAACGAGCAAAATGAATTGTAAGAAAAATGACTCGCTTAACGAGCGACGTTTCGAACGAGTGACGATGAGAAGAGAAGTCCCAGATAAGTAAATTAATGTTTATAATAATGGTGACATGTCCAAAATTGAAAAAGTATGCACAATGAAAAGTTTCAGCTTTATTAATAAATTCTTATTGTGAAAATAATTTGTAATTGTTTTCGAGAAAATGTTTTTTTACAAGAATTTACCTATGAAGACATTTTGCACACTTCCCCAACACATGAAAAATAGCCAACTTTAATTTTATTTTCATATACAAATAACCTTTGATGCAACTTGTATAAGCTCCTTACTTTGTAGATATTAAATTTTCTTCGAATAATATCATCCTGAAAAATGGTATTATTTTTACGGTAAATTTAAGCTTTGACAAGAATTCTGCAAAGATTAAATGAAAAACCGACTATGAAAGGCCAGTTGACTATAGATCCTAAAGTCTATAGGTATTGGAGGCTTTACAAATACTCGTGCTCCTCGTGATCAAACAGAATTTTATTGATTAAAAATTATTCCTAGAAAGTAAAAAAATGCTTATACAAATATTTGTACGAAATTCATATTTGGTTATATTTCATAATAATCCACGTGTAATAACAATTTTTTTTTCAAATTTTTGATGAATTGGTTTAATGTAGTAAATAGTTGAAAATTACATAATTTGAATGTTGAATGAGTAGAAGAAAATTTAATGTCATTTGTTATAAGTAAGCGAATCTTCTAACTACATTAATGATCAGTAATTCTTAGAGTTTAGTAATTTGAAGAAGTTGTAATGCGTACTCGGAAAATCCCGATCTTTGATGGATGTAAGAGGAGGAAAGTGAGTTTCAGAGAGAGTTGTTGCGTGGGGGACGGCTGAAAAACTTGGGGCGAGGAAAAAAAAAAGAAAATTTGTTGCAGATTCGGTTCGGGTTTGGTTCTTTCTTCTTGAAGCGGCAAAGTACATTAAGATTTTCGCCCGGCGATAAAGAGGAGGGAACTTTTCAAGCGGCATTATGTCAAGTCGGAGCCCGGTTTCTCTAATCTGGCTGTCTCTCTTTCCTTCGTTCCTTCTCTTACATCCAACGTCCCTCGTCCACAGAGGCATTCCCCTTCTGACATCAGCCAGAGGCGAGCGTTCACGGAATTTCTTTTCCACTTATGAAAATTACATATTACGAGAACTAACATCTCTCTCGCTCTCTCTATTTCTCTGTCCCTCGTGCATGTTCTTCTAAATAAAAGTAACGAGCAGGCCATGCAATGGATGGTAAAAAGATGGCTGATCTCCAGGAAATTCGGTTGGCAGAAGAATTTTCCACCGATAGTTTTCATTCTATGAATCTTTATAACTGCGAATATGAATACCTCGGTATAATAAATTTACCAACAAAGCGAGAAGCGGCTCTGCAGATGAAGGCAAAGCAAAGGAGAAGAAGAAGAAAAAAATATACGAGATGAAAAAGTAAATCAGTTTCGGGGGAGGAGAGGTCGGGCGGCGTTTGACGCGGGTTTCCAATTATACAGGAACGAATTGGATTTGATTTATTTCAATTGCAGCTCACTTAATGTTAACGTGCTCTTTTTCTCCTCGCTTCTTACACATTTTCCCTTTCGTTTTTCTTCGGCGTTCGCGTCTAAATCATTATATCTTGTTTCCACTTGTTTAAATATTTCGACTATGCTCATTCACTTTCCATTTGATTTTAATTAATTATTCCTTATATCAAATACAAAAAAACCGATCGTAATGAAAATCACAATTTAAGCAAGTTAAGTTATTTCTCTCATATTGATTAGTTGTGTGTCCTAATAAAGTTAAGTTATATTTGAGATGTAAAAATTATACCAGAGTAATAATTTGAGAAAAGTATAAATTGAATAATTCATGTTTTAACTCTATAACAATACGATACGCAAGTATCTGAAAAGTGAAATTAATGTGTTAAACTGAAATTGCCATGTGATGATGTAACATTGTTGTCGATTGAGAGTGAGAAAATATATTGAAATTACGCTCCGACGTGTCTATACGTTAATTGGACCTGCAAAAAACAATGATTTTATAATTCCATTAGGTTTCGCTGCTGCAAAGCTACCTTGCATTCTATTATTTACATTTTTGTGATGTTATTTATGCCTCGTTTTTCGCTGCGCTTCAGGTCGGGATAATTAAAATATGTGCGTCGGTATTCCTTTCGGAGCGGATTCCTACGTTCCTACAATTTATACATTCTGTACTTCGTTTTTTTTATACTCTTTGTTTTCATTTTCTGCGTTTCTCTCCTTTTTTGCGCTTGAACTTTGTGTGTCTGTCGTTCTCTCTCGCTCTCCTATGTGTTACTGGACCCAGAGGGAATTTGCGAAAATATTCCGTAGAAAAAATGCACAACCAACTAAATGTTCGAAGTAGACTGGAATGTTTTTTTCACCTTTTATTTGTTCGAAATACGTCCCCAACATTCCATAAACATATTCATTTCTTATTTGTCATTCAAAGGGATGTTTCGAATAGTTAAGACTCATCTGTAATTATATCAATAATTATTTAAAATTATTTGTTTTAAATAGAAGATTAAATTAAGTTGTTGTATAGTTCTTACATCTTATTTATAATAGAATTTTTCAATTATTCATAGTAATTTAAATTATTCCACGTTATAAATTAGAATTAATCAAATCTCGGAATATATTTTTCAAGGTTCATTTATATTATTATATACAATGTTGATAATTAGTTTTAATTAGCATTTTTGTATTTATAAGTACTTTTTTAATGAATTCAATTGTATTTAATAAAATTATCAAGTCAAATTTAAATAATAACTTTATGCTTTCCATATGTTCTTATGTATTTTATTTTTTTTTGCTTAGGTTGTTGCATAAAGAAAATCATCTAATTAATTCCTGATGGGATAAGGGAAATCCGGTTTCATGAAATACGCTCTTCGTGTTTTTGTTCGCCCTTCCCTTTCTGTTTTCAAACAAACCCCCTTGCCCCTGAGGACCGATGGGAATTCACTTCTGTGAAACGCTTATACTCCGAATGCATAATGGGCGAGGATCGTAAATTATAAAAATTTCGAAGTTAATCTTCCTCTTGCAGCTCTTGCCTCTTTCACGTCACGATTGATTACACCTCCGCCGTCTTCCACTTACTACCTTCTCGCCGAATCCGATGGACGTTGAAAGACGGGAGATGGATGCGCGGGGGTGGATCAATAGGTGTGCGAGTGAGAGGACTGTCGTTTAAAGCAAGTGGTGCAAGAGAGAAAGAACGATAGAGCAGGAAGGATGTGTGTATTATTGGGTGTGCGGTGGCTCTAAATCTGTCCATTTCGGTCGGATGCTTTTGGCCCAAGGGCTCAGGGCATAATCTCATTATTTCCATCAGCGCGAAAAGAGAAATATAAAAATAAATAAATAAGGTTACGAAGCCCGCACTAAACTTCGCCGAAGAGAGACTAGAATCCAGAAATCCAGGAACGGTGTATAAAGACAGACATGTATACCTATCGATTCTAGAAATAAGGATCCGAAGGATAATAATAATAAACCCAAACGAAATATTATCTTTTAGAGCCTTCGCATTTCTCCTATTTTCCCTCTTTCATCCGACAATGTTATTCTTATTAATTTTTATTGATTCTTTCTCCGCATCTATATTCTATTTTACTTTTGTTCTTCGACCCAATCCATCCGCAGCGTTCGGTTCGCGTCGTTAAATTGGATTCGTCGCTCACAGAATAAATGGCGATTGTGTTTTATGCAATTTACTTTTATTGCGACCGCGGAAACCGCAAATAAAAATCGCAAAGGGAATCAACGGACGCTGTGAAAATAAAGGATAAACGAATGTCGAAAGGGGAAGGAAGGAGAGAGAGAGAGAGAGAAAACGAGAGTGAGAGAATCAAGGACTGAGCAAACCGTGGAATGGAATCGCTCAGCATGGAAACACGCACAAACAAAGAGAGGCACGCACCATTTGAACTACTCCTTTCAAGGAATAATCATCGTCGTGCCATAACGAATTCCCTCTGGTTCGGTCTCGTTATGAATAAGTTACAGTTCGCAATCCTCTCCTCGGAAACTAACAAAAGGAAATAACTTTTCAAACAAACGAGAAACCGAGGCTGCTTTTCGTTGCTCATGGTCGAAACGCTGATGGACTGACCGAGAATACCTCATAAATTATAAGTTCCTCGCATTTGGAATTGCTTCTATTGTCAATAGAATGTATCATCCGCCTTCGGGGTCAGATACATTATGGATTTCACTAGAAGTTCTCAGAATATTGGAGAAGCTTAAATACATCATCGCATTCTTAATAGACATACGATTAACTAGTATTTCTAGCAATAATTTAAGATTACAGACCATTTCGGATAGCAAGCTATTGCATATGAAGTAGTTTAATATTCAAAAAACAAACTTTAAATTTTACTAAAATAGGTAGAACCAACAATTGCAACTTAACAAACTTGTAGTAAATCTAAATAAATGTTACAGTATAAAACTAATTAATTTTATTACATTTTATATTATATAATATGTAGCAGGGGTGGCCAGACTTTTTGCAGTTAGAGCCGCACCTAAACTTTTTGGTATAATAATTAAAAAAAAAATCTCAATCATAATATAAAATATATATATAATATTTGTGTTTAGCCACAACAAGACTCTTGAAGAGCCACATGCGGCTCGCGAACCACAGTTTGGCCACCCCTGGAAAATAGTATATTATTATAAAGTAAAATAGTAACTAGTATAACTGTATGTAATATTAAGTAATGTACAATTATAATGATGCATCCATTTCGCTTTTTGTTGAGTTTATATTGGTTATGTATACAATAAGAATACGATTGATTGACTTTGTTCACGCCGGTCTTTGTATTACAGATTAATCCAAAACCAATAAGACAATCGAAACTTCAAATTTTGTCTTCCTTAAATGTAGCATACATTAAGGCAGCTGTGGAAGCTGCAGTAAGAAGCATAACACTTCAATTGCCATGGAAACGATTTTTTTTGTTTTACGACTGTTGCGGTAAATGACGTTTATTAAGTGGATGAAATGAGGAAGCTCAGATACTAAAACTACGGAGGAGAGAAAGAAAGATGTGTTTTTTTTTTGTATATATATATATTGTTCGAAGGGGAGGCTGAGTGGAGAAGATCACGACATAAAAAAGCGTGTAAAAGTGTTAGTTCACGCACGCACCCCATTATAGGGAGTTTCACCCTCCTGCTAAGGTCTCCATGGTTCCCTTCTCGTTTATGGGTCCGTCCGCCCGTCCCCCATGAAGTTAATAATAAAAGCGACGGGATGAGATTTCATTACCGATTCCGTCCTCCTTTCGCTTGCATCCTCCGATTTAACAGCAACTCAGATGAGATGCGATTAAACAATTTTCCATTTCCAGGAAGTGTATGCATTATTTATTTCTCCGTTCGTTCTTTTACTTTTATGATTAAACACGCCTCGCATATAAAGCACTTCTTTGCGTGCGTCGGACGCAGAGAGCGAGAGAAAGATAGATATAGAGATGCAGAAGAAACGATCATTTGGAAAAGGGTTAGAGCAAGAAAAATATGAGAGGAATGTAATAAAGTCTATTCATAAATCACACAAATTCGTTGCCACCAGATATCATCCGAGCACGAGAACATAAATCCCAGATGGCCGATCACCTTCATCTCCTTTAATTGATCTTCCCTTTCGTTTCTGGTGATTCTCAAGAACTGTTAATTATATTACGATGCGTCATTCGTTCCCGGAAATCATAACGACGTTTATTTAAAACAGTTTTCTTGTGAAAAATTAAATTGACGTTACCGAAGAATGGACGATGGGATGCGATGGGTTCGGATGGATGTGAGAATGGAGAATAAAAAAGAGTCGTCGCGTCCCGGGGATACTTTAATGGGTTGTATGTGATGGAATGACGGGAATTCTCTTCGTCGTGATGCGAGAAGCACAATAGGGGAAAAAAGCGTAGAAACCCACTGAAATTCGTGCCGCGCCAAATAACAATAATACCGATGGTTGTATGAAGAATGCAAAGGAGAATTTTCTGAAAATCGCCTGAGGCATTTTCTGCTGCATTCACACACTCATCTCATCTTTTACTCCAACATACTGAATTTAGTAAGTTTCCAATTCCATATTTAACCAATCTCAAAATGCCTATCGACTATTTTCATTAAGAATTAATTACTTATCAAAATATTAATGGAAACATATAAAATATAATCTATTTCATTGAAGATCAATTGATTGGAAGTAAATAACACATCCATGTAAACATTTGATTTGTCTGCAATCTAGTATAAATTACCATTGCCAGAGCAAGATCGATTCAGCAGATTAGTCAGCAATTCACTATAATTGAGTATTGTTCCTCTTTGTTATGTCAACATCTGCACAGCTTGAGAGATAATCATGTTACTGTTGCAACACATAAAAAATAATTGCTTATATCAAGTTAAGCTTTATATACTAGAACTGGTGACCGGAAAATTAAAAATATCTTTACAAAAATCGAATAATCACAGTTCAAATTGATTGCAACTTCTATTGCAATTAAGAGAAATAATTAATCACCTCAATATACAAATTTACCGATAATTACGTAATACTCATAAAGTGAGCAATTGTGATGTCTAATTTGTCCTTTTTCTTATGTTTTAAAGAAATCTGAAAATCGCATTATTTATTACGTTTCAAATGGTTGCATTTTTGTACAATATATTAAAAAAATACAGGTAAACGCCGTTTTACACCGCGGTTCCGATCCTACAAAAGCCGTCGCAAATCGAATCGGCGTAAAATGAACCCATATTTACAGTGAGGAAACTATAGGGTTTAGTTCTATATAAGTGTAAAATCAGCAATTAATAAGCGTTATTTCGCAGTGGCGTTATTATGAATCGGCGTAAATTGAACTGAATCTGTACTGGAATCCTACATTCATATAATTCAATCTTCACTTCGAACGATTTTGAATATAAAACGCGTTCGGATAATCGATGACAAATAACACAGTAAACAAATGCGGGTAAAGCGTGTTTTGTGAATTTTAAATCACATTAATATTAAAGTGTGTGAAGCGTTTCAGCGAAGAACGTCGTTTATTTGACAAAAATTGCATTCGAAGAACTGCTTTACATATACTGACTGAAAGCTATTATTTGTTTCTTTTATGCAATTTTTCCTGACTCTGCCTTGTAATGAATCTGCATAATATCGTAATGTTTCTTCTCTTTACAAATTCCAATGCTTAATTTATTTTTTTTTATGCAGGGGGTAAAGTTTTAGTGGGAAAGCGTATTAATGAATCGCAGCTCCGTTTCCCCAGTTTAGTTTACGTTCTCTCTTTCTCTCGACCAGTCTTAAGTTGGATCTGTTATCTCGCTCGTATGCAGGGATTGCCTGTGTGTCCACATGATTTTCCCTTAACGTAATGGGATTTCAGTGGGGGTTGACGCTGTGGGGGAGAGAATGCAGTCAGCGAAAGAGAAAGAGAGAGAGAGTAGCATTGTGTTCGAGTTGAGTGGCTCCAATTTTAGGGTGCTTTAATTGCCCTTAATCACCCGTAAGCATTCACGGATCTAAAAAAAAACATCCCCCTCGTAGACCAAGGGACGACGACAACAACAACACGAAATTTCTCCCACATTTATAATACAATTCACCGCTATTATTTTTTACTTCTTTCTTTCTTTCTTTCTCTACAACAACTCATTATTGAAACTCGAATCAATCAATCGAGAAATTGAATTGCAAATCTCTTTCACAGTCATAACTTACCAACAGTCGTGTAATAAAAAAAAAAGAAATTAAACGAAGTATGCAAATAGCGAAATACAATTTAAGGAATCTGGAGCAAAAGATGCAAACAAGTTAATTGGAAAAGCTCGTTTCGTGAAGAAAAACAAGTTATTTTTTTCTTCTTCATCTGAGTCTGCTGAGTTACTTGATATGTTTCACTGAAAAACTTGATGAATTAAACATTCGAGCGCAGCGGACGAAAATAAAAAGCTAATTAATAATCTAAGAGGTTTTTTCCTTCTACTTCTTCTCTTCTTTCGCTTTCCATGCGGACAAAATGTTTCTCATCGAGATTTTTTTTACTTGCTGGTTAATTCGTTGTCAAATTAATTAAACACATTTATTCGAACAAACAAAAATAAAATGAAATTTTCGATATTCGCTGAGAACAGTTTCGGTCCACATGCTTTTTTTCTTTCATCAGATAATCTAGAATCATTTAATTAAAAATGTATACTAAAACGCTAATTTCTATTTAATGAAATACAAAAAGTATTTTAGTGTTAGCTTTAACTTAATTTTATAGAAACTTCCACTAAATTATTTAAATTTATTTACTAAGTATATTCTCCAAAATATATTAGTATCATATGTTAATATACTACTACAGTCTTGAAAGTTGATATGTTTAGTATTTAGAAGATTTGTAGCATACTTATTTGCATATTATTTAATTACAGTGCAATGGAAATTTTTAGATTTTCGTTAGTTTGATTCATACAGATAATTTTAATAAATAATGATCTAAAAAAAAGAATTGTTCAAGTATTTATAATATACGAAATGAAAATTAATAAGAAATCTTGCAAATTTCTACATCTCGAATTTTTATTTTAAATAATAAATCTTAGAAATACATTGAGTATTGATTACTCTATGATTGAAATCTCAAAAGTAATATGATATTATATATAATTGAATTAGAAAACTAAAGGAACCTCCATACATAACATTTATTACAATATAACTTTATTAGAATTTGTTTCATTTAGTCCTTTATTTTTCTTGAATTGAAATGGCAGTTTCATTTTACGAGGGGTTTAACAAAAGTTCGCTAAGTTGGCGTTAATTCATTTATATCTTAAGTAACAAAAGTTGTTTCTCTATTTGTTAAATTCTAACGATATTTCATGTCAAATTTCTAGTAGATCGGTTTGAAAAGGTACGGGAAAATACAAAATTAGTGATGTAAAGTCAGTAGAAATTCCATCACTACACAGCAACAAATTTGTTTTGTCATTCTCTTCGGACTTCGACGTCAACTCAAGCCTATGCAAATTTTTCAGGAACGCCAAAATACATATAGAGTGAATTCATCATCACTTGTGACTATTTCCAAGTGATTTCAAAGATTCGAGATCGGATAAATATCTGTAGAGGACGAACTTCGTGAAAATCTTCGACCGATGATACAGATGTAGTCCTGGTGAAGGCAAAAATTGACAAAGATCCAAGAATGACACCGAAAATGGTAGCTGATGATTCAACCATGGCTTTGTCGTAAATATTAAGTCATCACTTGAGCTACTGGAAAAAATCCGCTCGATGTGTTCCACGATTACTAAATGACGACCAAATAAAGACACATGTTCGTTTTGCCAATATCTCTTGGAAAATTTAAAAAATGGAGAGTCAAGCATCTTTAGAAAAATCGTAATAGGTGATAAATCTTGATTCTATATGTACGACATGGAAACCAAGCAGCAGTCCATGATATGTAGCACTGAAGATGCAAATCCCCCAGTCAAAGCAAGACAACAAAAAGTGGTTGCTGCTATTTCACTGGAAACTGGTCAAACGGTAACTGCTAAGTAGTACACAGAAATTTTCTTACCATAAGCCCAGCACCTTATTCTACCGACCAGCGCTTTTGTGATTGTGATTTCTGGCTGTTTCCGAAAATCTAAAAAAATAAGAAAATACTCTTCAGTTCCAAAAAAACAACTCCAAAAAGCCGATTTTGAGGAATGTTTTGTAATTATGTAGAGAACTTACAAAACGATGAAAATTAAGAATATTAAAATAAAATTGTTTTTATTTTGCTATTTTTTTTAAGCCAACTTAGCGAACTTTTGTTAGACCCCTCGTATATTATATATTTGTACACTACAAATTAAAACATCGTATAACTCCCCGATTCTGGCTAAATGAGCCCAAGCTCACATATATGTCTCCCCCTTATAACAACTACCACTGTAACTGTATTAGCAATATAATAAAGCATTTTTTTGAATCTTAAAAAAACAATTGACAATTGGATTGTCCATTTAGTACTAATTGATTTACTTATTTGCATTGAGAAATTGTCAAATGCAAACTTTAACTCTTTAAAAGACGGTGGGACATGCATTCTACCGCCTTGTGTAAATGTAATTTCCTAGAATATGTCCAGGAAAGAGGAATTACTCTTTAATTTGGTTGGTATGACAAGTGATGAATCTTGATAGTCCATACCATCCGATGTTGAAGTTGTCTATAAATTTGTTGGATCTAGAAATTTAGGAATTTCTGGCTTTTCAAAGAGTTAAATGACTAATGAAAGCTACAACTTTCATACAAAACACATTTCAATATAAACTGGACGTCGTATTGGACGTCCTGTTTCATTTTTTTTTAATAATTAAAATGGCGGTTTCGTTTTAGATTACAGATTAACTGCTTTTTATGCGGCATAATTGTCTGTCGATTACGCCGAAAGCCATTTAGGCGTACAATGGAAATGCCATCGCGCAGTCGGATAATGGCGTTTTGATGGGATATAAAATAATAATAATATGGAAATAATGAAGGAGGCCCGATTCGAGTATCGCATGTCTCCCCAAAAAAAAAAGAGCATGCATTAAAATGCGAGCGCTCCCTGGTAACAAAAAAATAAAATAATGAACCATTCCTATGTTTTTTTCGTTGATTGCGACTAGGTAGGAACGTCGGGAAAAGCGACAGCAGCTAGAGTTTATTAATTATGATCGTCGGACACGTTCATTATCGACAATAAAACATGATTGATTTGGGGGACTACGTGCACTCGCTATTATTGTTATTATTCTCGCTCAAATTTTTGTACGTCGTTATGTATATATTCTGTTTGGATTCGTTCGGGCGAAGGGCCGGCAGCTGGCCGGGACCGAAACTAATTCCGAAAGCCGCAATAAACGGACTGAAAGAGAAGTGTAATAAATAATAACAGAGGGGAATCCCCCGGCGCAACGTAATTATTTTCCCGTTCCGAACAACACGAAAAAAAAAAAAAAGTAAATAAATAAAATAAAGGGGGGAACGTTCGTAATTGCGTATATTCACGTTATCATTATTTACGTATTCGTATTCGATGTTTCGTGCTTCAATTTTGTTACTCTCTTTGCAGATGATTGCTGATTAAGACGTGTCGTTTTCTTAAAGTAATAAACAAAAGTTTGAATCTAATGCTGCATCCGCACCATGCGTGACTTGAGAGATTATTGTATGTCAGTCGTACCAACTACTGTTTCGTATCACCGAGTTTGATAGTGCTGAGACTAAACTGGCAGCTGTAATGTATTAATAGCGGTTGGTACGCCTGTCAGACGTTCAAGTCTTATGTCACGCAAAGTGCGAATGCAGCATTATATATCGTTATTGGTTCTTTTGATCTGCGAAATCAAAGGCAAAGAGAATAGTTACATTCCAGCAATACAATTTTCGATACTTTTTCTATTCTTTTACTAGACAATTTGTATCTTCGTTCGAATATAAATACACATTTCAATGTAATACTGAATAATTTACTATTGTCGTTAAATTGTGAAAAAAAAACTTCCATGCAGAACATATTTCTTGTTATCTGATTGAAATGATTGTACGTTCGTTCGGACATTTGTATGATATTTTTGGTCGTAAATAATCATATAACTGTTTTTTTTTTAATATGATGAAATGTATGATTGAAAAATAATTCTCAGAATCTGTCCGATCAATCATTGAATGAAGATCTATAAGATGAATTAGCGCTCGTCGTTACAATGTGTTTGTGTGTAATAATGATTATAATATGAATGGCAATAGGCGTGGGTCGTGGTATCGGGCCTAGAGTTAATTAGCAATAGACTAGTCGGTAGTTGCAGTTCAGACCGTGGTAAATGGAATTAATAGAGCGCGCGTTGAGCTTAATGAATTTCTAATTGCCATGCAGCAAACCCCCATCCCCATATTATTAATTATCCAACATTTGCGTATATATATATATAATATGATATACTTGGATAGATTGCGTAATAGCAAGAAAGTAATTAACAATCAATTCTTACCACAAACCGCTGTTCCGATTGGACCATCACAATCAATTATGCACGTATAACGCATATCATGTAGAACACGTTTTGGAAATGTTCCTCCGATTCCACGAATTGAAAAAGGTTGGAATTGGACCTCAGATGATCGTGGTTTTATGTTACATAATAAAAAAAAGTTTTGATGTGTCCGCGTTGCCTGGAAACGGATAAGCTCCATGCTATTCGGCCATTACAACTGCACATACTACATCTCTTATCTTTTTCTTACAACAAGGAATAGTCCCTTTATAAACATTAAACTAAAGTGAGTGAACTTTCACTTAAATAATTTTACTCTTATTAGTCGAAAATGTTAGCTGGTCGCGATATAATTTAATTAGCTTAATTAATGTCCTATATCAATAAGTAATAACTGTGCTGATATATAGTTATTGTGATCTAAATTATAATATAATATATGTTTAAGTACATAAATGTCTATTGTTACATTGAAATTAAAGCTAATATTTCAAACCTTGAGCTACATATGACATGCAATATTAAACGTTTGTTTTTCCATAAATTAATTTCATTAATTCCAATTTATCTAATGCATATTAGTCCTCGGTCTATAAATGTTATTTTAGAATGCTAGAACAAACTTAATTCTTAATTAGCTTATTAATCTGCAAACAATATAGAAACTAGCTGCTGTTATAACTAATTAATTTTTTGAAGGATTTTCAGTATCATTCACTATAATCATAATTTATTTATATTTGTCGTCATAAATTCATTGAGTGTAACTCGGTTTATCGCATTAAATTGTAGTGAAATGAATTATTTATTTATACATATCCAATATTGCGGTAAGAAAACATTTTCAAAGAAGTTTTCTTCTATTTTAAAACACTTTATTGAATACATATTTCCGATTGTTATTGAGCAAGGTAATATCGCTTTCGTGATTATTTTATCGATAAGTTTTAAATAAATTATTTTCTTAGAAACTGCGAAAGTTTTCCTATCACAAATATAAATCGAAGCTGAATAATTCGTGAATCGACGTTAAATTATAAGTTTGCCTATTATATAATATAAGCGGGTCGATCATTCATAAACTTGGATCGGTATTATCGAAAAGTTCATCGGAGGCGCGAGTTCTTGTTCGATGTGCGCATTACTTCTAGTGGGATGGTCTGAATTCTTTGAGCATTGTTCTCAAGTAAATTAAAAACTTACCTAACTATTTACGGTATATCGTTAAAAACGTAAATTAATACTGCTCTGATCAATTTTCAAGTCATTATCCTAAGTGATTTTCCCTAACCATACAATCTGTAAAATTGTTTTTCTTTTTCAATTGATTCTGATTGTTCTCGGAAATACAACCGTGACGTATCGCATTCATCGCATGAGCTATGGCTGTGGTTAGGGGGTGGTCTTCTATCTCAAAGGGAGGTCCATTGGCGCCACTTTCTATGCTGTTTTCTATTCGACCAAACACACGAAGACTTTACATTGTAAAAAGACTTCGAAAACAGTTTTCGTACACCCACATTAACCTCATTCTTATACTGCTGCATTGCCTTTTTTTTATTCTTCTTCTAGGAATAAAATACTGATCGATATTAGATAGGAGTAAATATTTTGAATATTCTAAGTAAAGGGTAAAACAATTAGATTTACTTCTTAAGTAATTCAAATCGATGAACTTATAATCTATAAATAATTCTAAATTTATGGTAATTAAATTTTATGTAATTGATATCATAAATATAATTTGCTGAAGACAATTAATAACAATAATTACATCTCCTAGCATTGTAAAACAACAAAAGTTATTATTAAACAAATTAGATAAATTGGAATGAATGAAATGAGCAAGTTTATGACAACAACAAAAACAAACAGGAGTTTAATATTACATGTAATATGTAGCTCAAGGTCCTATTTATGATACAAATATTAACTATAATTTCAATGTAACAATAGACTTTCATTTTTAATTTATGTTCATTTTGTTTATGATGTTATTATATATAAAATAACTATGAATTGAAAAACTGGTAGGAATAAGTGATATTTTTTTGCACATTTTCGATATAAATATAAAAGTGTAAAATTATGAGAGATCTTCATAGTTATATAAAAAATATACCGAAGTGCAACTTTATTTTTAAGTATATGACACAATCTGTCAATTATGACACGTGCTTTATTTGAAAGTTTTAATTATTGCGTGCTTGTGTAGGTTCAAAAGCGGTAAATGTAAGTAATTTAATAATAAATGGAATGAATGAAGCCATAACTATCTTCAATTATGGTGTAGTAATATTATGGCTGATGGAAACTGTTGTTGTTGATGTTGGATTGTATCAAAATTGGAAACGTGAATGTTCTAGGAAGTGTGTCAGAGGAGCTGTAGGAAACGTTTAATTATTCGGCTCGTATTAGTGGAATTGGGACGGTCCGGTTATTCCTCATGCGGCAGAGGCTTCTGTACGTTGAATTGAATCGAATATCGTCATCGGCCTTATACACATACGTGCGGTTGGTCTGCTCGCTTTTTCTTCGTCGCAACGTTTGGACTTCCTCCTGCCTGTCCACTTCTTCGCGGACCGACCGACTGGAAACCCGATATGGTGTCTTTGTTTCTCTGGGCAATAATGGTTTATGTATGACCGGAATGGGGCTGCGCGAGTTCCATGGACATGGATGGTGCCGTCCATTCGGGGCGAATTGAGAACGCGCTGACAAAAACGGACGAAGACATGCCATGCCATCCATGTCTGCTCATCTCGCTATTCTCCGTCCCTTTCTTCTCCATTATCTCTTTGTTATTCTCTCTCTCTCTCTCTCTTTTATACACTTCTGCCACTCTTTTCACGCTCCTGCTCGTACGTCTCTCTATCCATTTCCATTCTCGCTCAAAACATATGAAATTAGAAACACGCACGACACGATGGCTGCCGCGCTATTTGTTATTCTAAATACATTTCAACCCTCCCCTGTGGAAAGCGCCGCATCATTGAACACCGACAATGCTCCTCTTGCACTACCGACACTATACCACATCCAAATACAGCCTGTTTAAATACGATATAACTCCTTGTAGTATCTCTCTCTCTTACTCCGTCTGTGTGTGCATGTGTGCTGAAGCGAATTGGAGAGCGAACGATAAAGGTAAAATGAAAAGAGAGAGAGCGAAAGAGAGAGGGACTGAAATCCCTTAAATGCTTATCAGAGTGCGGAATCTCGCCAAAGTCCTAATCCCGAAATCATCATTCCCTGCGAACGGTTTTCCTAATCTGATTACAACTCGAGGCATTTCCCTCTTTGTCCTCAACATTTTTACCATTAACCCCTTATTATCAACTCAACAAAGAAACAGATTTATTCACAAACACAAACAACATTTAATTCAGCGGTCGGGGAACCGGGGTAAATTACCCAAAATGGGGTAAAAAAGATTTTTTTTGGGTAATAGGGAAATTTTTCTAATTTCATTTTACCAAACTCAGAGAGCGGTTCTCTGACTACTTTCCAGATCTTGATTTACAAACTGTAAATTGGGTTGTAGATCCTTTTAAATGTGAAATTACTAACATACCAGAAGAACCTCCAGGTTTGGCAGAAGCAATTCTTAAACTTCGATCAAATACTGAAGCACGTATTCAATTTGAGACCAAAGCAAATCTGTTGTCTTTTTGGTTGTCAAAGGCTGCAAAGAC